>NC_080572.1:292723454-292740022 GCF_030247185.1 Malaya genurostris
AAAAGGTGATTATGTTGATGAATAGAAAAAAAATTTGCAAAAAAAATTTTTCTATTGTTAGTCTCGGGACATATTGATCCATGTGTTACATATATGGTATGGTATAAAACGTGCGAAATTTTCACGAAATATTTGAGATTAATATTATTTTTCATAGATTAACGAAACCTTTCGCAGTGCAATGATCCATACACATATAGTAAGACATATCACCGAGGCGACATCGTCCACCAAACCTTAAGACAAATCCAATATCATTCACAAACAACAAGAAAAGAAGAGATCCTAGTGTACTTCATCGAGAAACCCTTGAACTGCTTGTAAATGATTCAGTTTTAGTGTATCCTATTTGTATTACAACTTACGGTTTGAAGACATTCATCTCAACCGATCGGAAAAAGAGGTTTTTGATATGATGGCAGCCAGTTGATGAGGAAATAACTTTGATTCAAAAATCTTTTATTCCACACCCAGTGATATAATCTATTTCAAAAGAATTGTCAACTCTCTTATGAAATGGGACCATTAGAGAACACGTTTGTGAACTTTGTGCTTAAAAATCTGTGGAAAGTATAGAGTATACCTAAGATTACGAATTAATACTATGGAAGATAAATGTTTTATCAATTTGCTTTCGTATTTCGTTCGATACAGTCGAAAGCCAGAACGACAAAGAACAGTTGCCTCGAACCAAATATGACGCTTCCGGAATGAGCAAATTGCATGAATAGAAGGTGCCATCTGTATTGATTCCAAGCGTTGCCGTGTTAGACCTTCAGCGAACTAAATTGAAGTTTTGAAAAACAACATTGAGCTTGATGCGAGGGAAACAATAAAAAATAGGTGTCTACACGTCTTGTATCTCAGTGTGTAATCAGTTTTATTTTGAAGATGATTCACTTCGATTAGTAATCATGATAATTTAAAAACTCTGTGCACGTAATTGAATGCCATGGAAGTACCAGTACAGGACGTTTTTTTCCGAACGCTGCCAAACGTTATGACCGTAAATACGTCTCACAATACTTTTCAGAAAAAGGAAAATTTAACGTGTTGCATTTGTGATTAAAAAACGCTGTTTCTACCAGAGCTGCTAAATGTCACTATCAACTAACAACTTTGCACGATGAAGATTGGAAAGCTTATGTCACTGGACTGCTGCCAACCAGGCTCTACAAATCACCATATATTGAGTGTCTGAGAGCCGATCTGTCAGAACATAAATTCTCTTGACATTACACGTTCATTGATTGACGACGCGATTAATATTATCTTCATTTCTCTTGTCACTGCTTGAGTACAATGCGACTAAATATTAATCAAACAGCATAAACATTGAATTATATTCATTTACACCTTTACAAACTCCGAAGTCCGATGACTTTTTGGAAAGAACAATGAACTGTCATTGATTTTTTTTCCAATCAAATCACCTCTCTTGGACTGAGTATACTTCTACTTGGTCATAGAACTATCAAGTATCTAATTTGACAGTCACTTTCACCGTACTGATTACAGTTGACGATGATTTTAGTCAGTCTGTCAAGGTCATTTGACATGACTGACAGATTGCAACTTTGGTTCCTACCTACGTGGTCTCTACTGAAACCCTTGTAAATCACAAGTAGCCTCCGAGTATCAGCGGTTAACATGTCTCATTACATTGAACCTAGCACTGAAACTGCCACGACACGTACTTTAAGTGAACCTCGTTTTTCTGAACGAACACTTGCGATCAATAACGCGACCAACGAAGTACTATTTATCTACTTACACGTAACTGTTACCATCATGGAACAAGGCAAGTCTTCTGATATCTGACATCGATTCTCAAGATAAAATGAGCATTTTTTATTTAGAAAAAAAAAACTTCACGGATTCATAGTCTTATTCCCCAAGCGCCTTTTTGGCAGATGATTGCGGTAACCACTTTTCAAAACAAATCGCTTTACTAAAATCAAAATAGTAGAAAAAAATAGAAATCTGATGTTTAGAATGTTCAAAATTCTAAATAAATAATATTTACAACTAATCGAAAATTTTGAGACAAATATCTTTTTTCGAAAAAATCGTGCCTAAAGATTTGGCCGCCAAGTGTTTCTGGACGAAACCTTCGCGTTGCGGACGGTTGACATCGGAGATCTTGTGTTCTGATCTGGATAAAATTTCGCTCAGATACTTTGAAAAGTATGTGTTTTTCAGAATATGCCATTTTTTCAATTTTTTATAGGCACAGCTTTGTTTTTAAATAAATTCACAAATAATAAAATAAATACTAACAATAATTTTAATTTTTTCCAAACTCCATAAGCTCTATGAAGTTAAGCGAAGTTGTGTTCAGTTTGATGAAATAAATTCGTCATTTGTAAAGTTTCTGCTGTGTGAAAACCCAAATAATAATTAGTCATAACAATGTTACAAAAAATGGGTTCAGCCTCCAAACCACCACTTTAATTCGTGCAGATTCGATTCTACCCGCGTCATAGCCGCGATCGCGATAAACCGAAATACGTCCACCTGGTTTTTGCCACCTTCGGAAAGGGTGCATTTCTAGGTTAACCTACCTGTGCCGGTCGTATATCGCGCCTTTTACCTCCGGTCGCGCGGTCGTCCGCTCCTTTTTAACGGAGCTTTCAACTTTTAACGAGAGGATTTGTGTCTCGTCCACCTCGAGCCTAAGCTAAGCTAAGTCTCGCTGGTTCGTTCGACCCGATTGCATCTCGTCGCTGTGTATGCTTGCCAAATTGCAACCGGACCCGTACACCCCCCACCCCCCTCCGCCATCATCGAACGATCCGGGCTTATAATAAATTCACTCGTTATGGAAGAGGGAAATTTTTATACGACACAGACGATCATTAGCGTTAATAAAGTTTGTTCTTTTTTTTTTGTTTGCATGTGCAGACTAAATGCTAGCGGACTTTGCTAGGGTCTCTTTGCAAAATGGAAACGGGGAGGTCGCCTCTAAAGTACTCTTTTTTACGAGAGGGTTGCAAACTTATGTAAGAACAAAACCAACACGGACTTGACTGGTCACCGGATTAACGATGTCGAGCAGGGGGCGGTTTTTCAGGTCATATTTACACCCTTGACGGAGTCCTAAAAATTGAAACACGCAATAAACAGGACGGACGCAGAATGCTGACGCGCGAAGGTGTAGCATTTCCGCTGCACCACCGCGCGCGCACCACAAGCCAAGCAGAGCAGCGAAGTCTATTTTTATTGACATCCGACGCCGATGCCGCGTTTGCAGTCAGGTTGCCATTGACCCCATTTTACCGCTACTGGAGCGCGCACTGGAAACGGTATCCCTCTTCGTTGATGCGTGTGAATCGAAGCGATCGCTGACGGGTCGGTCGAAACAACTGACACCTGACACGACCCGGTTTAATAGATTCCCGGCGCGGCGGCAAGTTGTAACGAAGATTTCCGCACGTAGGCCAATAAAAATCAAAGTCGAAATAATTTTGACAAATTGTCACCACCCGGTCGTAAATCGTGGGTTTTCGATTTGAATAATAGCATCATGAGCATTTCCCTCTGCCGAACTCGCCTCCTCCCGGATCTCCGACGACCACGCAAAAGAAAAAAACAAAATCGGTGGCGCATTAGCTCAACCCACAGTTTGCTCTGACGACGGCATTTTTTTTCATTCTCAAACGCAATACTGCAGTCTGCGCTAAAGACAATTTGCGGGGGTTGCCAGTGCCTTTTTTTTCTTCTGCAGCTACGTGTGTGTGTGTGGGTGGCTGGAAAACAACGTGGAGATATGTCCGGCCTGATATGCAAAATAGTCTTGACAAAGTGAGCTTTTCCACATCGCCGCCGCCCGATGCACGTGCCGTCTGTCACCATTTTGCCTGGTTGCTTCAGATCAAGGCGGGCGAATAAGGCAAGCCTTTCGCGCGGATCTCAATCGAAAATCTGTCATAAAGGTGTCCGTGAAGTGAACTGTTTGATTATGTCATGGTTTTTTTTTGGGGTTCGCAAATGTTTCGGAAACTTTGATTTAGCGGTAGAAATTAATGAGTTGCAGTGATAAAAATTGACACGTTAGACTGAAGTGTTTTACACCGAAATTTCGCCGAGTATGACTGGACTCTTGAATTTCAAATGAAGATTACTTCAAATAGCATATAAATGAAATCATTTTGAAACCATTTTCAAAACACACTCAAAAAAGGCTTCCGTTTCTGCAATGATCTTATCAGGAATCAGGAATCAGAACAAATTGGCTCGAATGGCACGTTCCCCTTGATATTTGGAGATTTGTGCCTTGCCATCCATATTATTTGTTTTCATCATTTTCCCGATGTGTTAGAGGGAGGGATCGAAGGGAAATGGTAAGGTTTGGACTAGGAGAATGGGGGAAATTGACGACACAAAAAACATAGAAAGCAGAAGTAAATTCTGCACCCCTGAGGGATGCTGAACAATCTGCTGGGGATCACATTTAGTGAAAGCAGAAGTAAATTCTGAACCTTTGCGAGGTCCCGAACAGTCTGCTCTTAAAGCCTATTCAGGTTTGTTACTATGTACGTTTTTCTGATGAACGATACGTACATAGATTTTCTGAAAACCATAGTTCAGACGGAATTTTGTTTTCTCTAGAAGGCTCATTGAGTCATCGTCGATACTGCAGAAAAACATGCGTTTTCCCACAGTAACCGGACCCGCCTTGAGTAACATCCACCGATTCAACAAAATCCCCGGATTTTGCAGATCTAATCTCATCAGAACATCGGATACAGCCAACCCTTCCTCAGTATCCCAAGGAATAGGAAGGCAAACCCGATTTTGATGTAGACTGTAGGGTTCAATAATGAACTTACTATCGCCAGCCTGCTGGTTTATCAAACCAAGCTTCTGCTTGAGCCAGGCACTGCTCATCTCATTCTCCGGAGAGAACCAGACGATGCCGTACCTAAGTCCACAGCCTTTGAAGCTTGGTATAAACTCCGTAGACGGCGTTGTGAAGAGACATTTGTTCAAGTCTCTTAATAAATGGGCTTTCAGGTCCTCAGTGAACATACCGTTCAACATCCGGACCTGAAAGCGCTCAGTTTGTTCGGACAAGTGGCCTCTAGAAGCAGAAGCCGCCTTTCCGAGAGCTTGTCTTTTGCGAATCTTCTTTTTTAGATTTCGCTCAAAGTTTTTACCTTTGTCTTCGCCTTCTGTTTCAACGGTGGAAGGCGAAGGACCGGGTTGAACATCCATCGCAGTCTGACTACTCTCGAATCCATTCCCTCTGACTTCCATATTCTGGTCGTTCCGACACTTTGTGACGGAACTCCCAGGTTTCTGGCCATCAGACGGTTCGGAATGAGAGCAGTCAGATGATTGGATGTATTTTGTATCCATTTTCCGAAAAATAAAAGAGAAAAAAGCGATACGAATTTAAAGCGTGAAAGCGCGCGAGGAAATACTAAACCTTTCGCTAGTGCGATCCAAAGTAAAAGAAAGCCGAAAGTGCGTTCCAAAAGAACAGAGTTGGATACTCACTAATACTTTAATCCTAATTAGGTAATCCCAAATTCTATGGCAGAGAATTTGTACGCAATTATATCCACAAGTAAATAAAAGGTGATTTTTTTGAGGTTAGGATTTTCATGCATTAGTATTTGCTCAAATTTTTTGAGGTTATGATTTTCATGCATTATTATTTGCTCAGTATGCTCTGACATTTCATCATGAAGCCGAACGATCTGCCACAACGTCGAATTTTCAGTGAATGGGCCCTAGAAAAGTTGGCAGAAAATCCGCTTTTTTATCGACAAATTTTGTTCAGCGATGAGGCTCATTTCTGGTTGAATGGCTACGTAAATAAGCAAAATTGCCGCATTTGGAGTGAAGAGCAACCAGAAGCCGTTCAAGAACTGCCCATGCATCCCGAAAAATGCACTGTTTGGTGTGGTTTGTACGCTGGTGGAATCATTGGACCGTATTTTTTCAAAGATGCTGTTGGACGCAACGTTACAGTGAATGGCGATCGCTATCGTTCGATGCTAACAAACTTTTTGTTGCCAAAAATGGAAGAACTGAACTTGGTTGACATGTGGTTTCAACAAGATGGCGCTACATGCCACACAGCTCGCGATTCTATGGCCATTTTGAGGGAAAACTTCGGAGAACAATTCATCTCAAGAAATGGACCGGTAAGTTGGCCACCAAGATCATGCGATTTGACGCCTTTAGACTATTTTTTGTGGAGCTACGTCAAGTCTAAAGTCTACAGAAATAAGCCAGTAACTATTCCAGCTTTGGAAGACAACATTTCCGAAGAAATTCGGGCTATTCCGGCCGAAATGCTCGAAAAAGTTGCCCAAAATTGGACTTTCCGAATGGACCACCTAAGACGCAGCCGCGGTCAACATTTAAATGAAATTATCTTCAAAAAGTAAATGTTCAAACCGTCCACACCGCGGTGTACAATTTAACACTCCTGTATCTATATAGAACAGCTAGCGCTGGCTTACCGCGCAGATTCCCTGCATGGCGCCAAGTAGTAAAGGGATATAATTTAAATCCAACGATCACACAGCGACAGATCGTGTGGAGATGAGCCAGAATGCTATTTACACATATAGCGAGTGCCCAAACAAAAAAGTTTGAAACTTTACTATCTTACCGGTATTGACCAGTACAAATAGTTTTACACCACCAGTTGCGATTGAAAGGCAACCGATTGGTGTGTATTTTGCATCTGTCACATACCTGAGTGCCCAAAGGCACCGAATGTAATGTGAAGATAGAGTGCAAAAACATTTATTTTTCCTCAGTGACACACATAGGAAGAATAAACTTACCTGAATGGTATGAGTTCATATCAAACCTGTATACTAGCCAAAGGGCTAATGGAATCCTATATACCGATGTTTGACCGGCAATATAATAAAAACACAAACACTGGCTTGCGAAGACGCGATGATCGAAGCGACCATGGCGAAAAAAAGATCAGCAGCCATCAATTTGGCTGATCGGCACTTTAAAATATGCTGTTTCCAGCCACTAAAATGCACTCATTGCATCATTATAGGGTGCGACAACCCTTTAAAAACACTGAAACCACTTCTATAGCTTCCACTCGCGCAGTTTTCACTGTTTAAACCGACTTTTATTTCGGAGGGTGTTTGTGGTGTTGTGTCCACTACCCGATCACTTCACTCAGACAGTGGACTCTTGAATTTCAAATGAAGATTACTTCAAATAGCATATAAATGAAATCATTTTGAAACCATTTTCAAAACACACTCAAAAAAGGCTTCCGTTTCTGCAATGATCTTAGCTTTCGACGAAAATGTCTTTCCCTGGATAAACCTTTTCAGGTTTGGAAATAGATAATAGTTGCTGGGGGCCAGTTCTGGAGAATACGGGGGATGGTGGATCAATACGCAATACTGCAAATCTTTCAAGTTTACCGTTGCTTGTTAATCAGGACACGAAACTCGTCGTTTTCCATAGCTTGATGAAAGCTAGAACTCGTCCGACACGATCAGCTGTTATTCAAAAACTATTAAGTAGATTGTCATGAATTTTGTATTGTGCCATCTAGAGGCTTGTTATACACGGATCGAAACTGTTCTCGTCTTTTCTGTGAAACGCCCGGGACTTTTCATTCCATGTAGTAAAAGTTGGCAAAACCCTTAACATATTCAATATATAAATACACTGAAGTCTTTTTTTATGCGAATTTACGTACCGCATAAAAAAACCGCATAAAAAAAACCGCATAACTCTGAAAATTCGCATAAAAAACCGCATAACTCTGAAACTTCGCATAAAAAAAGACCGCATAAGGGAAATCGCATAACTCTGAAAATTCGCATAAAAAAAACCCGCATAACTCTGAAACTTTGCATAAAAAAAACCGCATAACCCTGAAAATTCGCATAAAAAAGTCGCGTAAAAAAAACCGCATAAAAAAAACCTCAGTGTATATCAATTTTTTTTTTGATATTGTACAAAACAACACTCGATTCACCAAATGTTAGATAATATATTTCAATTTAAATATTTCTAATATATTTTAATTTAAATATGGCTCTTCGGTCAATTTGTTTTATCTATCAAATATTAACTTTGCGTTACTGGTTGTCGTTTCGAAAGTTTATTCATCATCTTCTGGGTAGAGCAACTAAAAATATTCTCTATCAAGTAGGATATGGTAGCTTCCAATGGTATCTGTGGATTGGTATACAGTTTCGATGTCATCGTTTAAATCGTTTGGTAATAATGTTCAATTTTGTATTTTCTAAGAATTCTCGTGGAAGTGTGAAAGTGTAAAAATTGATCACTTCACAAATTGTTACCAAAACCTAGCACAATAATATATGAAATAGGTAATAAAAAATGCAATGAAACTGACCAGACATTTCTTGAAATCCGTGTAATTCAGAAGAACATTTTCTCAAATTCATAATGAGAAACATTTCTAGTATTAATTTCAATATTTGGTTATGTAAATGTGGTAAAGTTTATACTGAGTGCAGAGATGGCATTTCATTAGAGTGATACACCAGGACGTAAGTTTCAATTGTACACTGCGGATACATTTGGTGTGCTCCACACAAAGAGGAAAGCGCACTTCTTCTCAGTCTCCATTAGACAGACTTTGAGGGCGTGCTTGTGCTGAGAGAAGTTGGTGCGAGAGAATCACATTCTCTTCGCACGAATCGCTCTCACGTGCTCTCGCCTAAATACACCCAAGTGATCACTGGCGCGTGATGGTGAGCGAATACTTCTGTGAACTTCAATTAATAGAGAGTAGATCTGACCTTGCTATGAAAAATTTGCAAGGAAAAACGAAAATTCCACAATAAATTGTGCAAGTATCTGTATCCACCTCAGAGAACTTATTAGCTCTGCTCTAGAACTTTGGTGCGATTCAGTGGAGGAGGTGAAAGGAAATAAACAGACGCACTCATGATGCGTGCACACTTTATACAATCAGCCACCCCATTTTTTTTCCATCTACCTATTTTTTTGGTAAAAAACTCGAGAATATTCGACACGTTTTTTTTTATTTCAATATGGTACGTGGAATTTTCGAGATATGATTTTTTTAAGTTTCCCGTTTTCAAAAAGGGGTCTTTTTTCAACAGCCACAGTACAGTAAATCTAATAAAGATACAAAAATTCGTCCAAGACATGAAATGTGCGTCTTTTCTTTAGCTTTCAAATATCCGATTCCTTAATAAAAAAACTTTAAAGTTAGTTTCATGAAAAAAGTTAAAAATTAATAAACAAATACAAAAATTTCAAACTTGGGCCTAATTTTTTTCTTTTTACCTTTTTTATACATTTAAAAAATAGGTATAGAATTCGCTCAAACTTTAGAAAAATTTTCCGAGGCCCGGAAGGCCGAGTGTCATATATCAATCGTTTCAGCTCGACGAACTGAGCAAATGTCCGTGTGTGTATGTGTGTGTGTTGTCAACTAAGAGGTCGAGATCTCAGAGATGGCTGGACTGATTTTGATCAAACTAGTCGCAAATGAAAGGTCTCCCCGTCACCCTGAACGCTATTGAATGGTTTTGAGATCGGATGTTTACTTTTTGAGTTATACGAAGTTTTATGTCAAAATTTTCAGTTTTTTTGACAGTATCTGTCCCTTTGAACTTGAAAACAGAATATGTTTCCAGGCTTAGATTTTGCACGGTAATACCTATACAACAAGCCATAGATTGTTAAAATTCGTCCATTTTCAACGGAGATATCGACAGTTTTGTGTAAGCGACTTTTCCCCCTATTCCATCAGTAGGAATTTCGATCGCTGTATGACAACGCAATGCTTTTGAGCAACGTGAAACACGATTTTTTATACTGTAATTCTCAATTGTTTCTAAGTACCAATCTACAGTATCTTTTTTCATGACTTTTTGCTTCGGACTGAATATGCCATATGTAAACCAGATGCCATATGTAAACCAGATGATGGCAGAATTTTCGAGTTGAAAGTAATTCTATAATGATATTGATTTAAACTACTTACAGCAATAAATTTTGGAAGAACATAGCACCTATGTACCATTCGAATCAGTTCGTCGAGATCAGCAAATGCGTATGTGACAAATAATTTCAATTTTCTCGGAGATGGTTCAGCCGGTTTTTACACACTCAGATTCATATGAAAAGTCGTATACTCTCAAACAAGGCTACTAAATTACATTTGGACCCGACTTCTGGTTCCGGAACTACAGGATGATATGCGAAACGAAATTGTACTTCATTTTCTCGCAGATGCCTGAACCGATTTAAGATTCAAATGAAAGGTTTTAAGATCCTATAAAAAATCTTGCGTTTTAGTCATATCCGGTTCAGGAGATATAGGGTGATTAGTATAAAAATGTTTATTTCACATAAAGTAAACAGGTTTATCGGGTTAGCAGATTTGGATAGTCGATAACCAAATAAATTTATTTCAGTTTTAGCGGTACTCAGTTTTCGATTCGGAAAGTACCCAAAAATTTAATTTCTCAAAGATGTCTACACTGATTTTCAAACAGTTTGAATCAAATGTAAACTAATCAGCTCCTCAGGTGAATTCAACTGACTTCGGTTACACAGATTTTCGAATTCCGGTTCCAGTATTGAATCGTTTCTCACAGTTCAGTCGTTTTCTCAAAACAGGCCAAATCGAATTTCAAAAACAAAAAATCAAATTCAAGGATTTATGGTCCCATACAAAATTAATTAATTTTTCCGATTCTGGAATGATGAGTTTTTAAAATTCATACCGATATAGAAGACGAGGCCAAAAACACTTCAAAGTTGGCCTCAAAACTATTGCAATTTATTCGTCATATTAATTTTTGGCCATACGAATCGTTTTCGGTTATGCTGGTTCCTGAATACCGGTTCTGGTAGTATCGTAAATTACCGTAAACTCTAAAGTGAAACTTATTTCGACATATCAATGGAAGGTTATTACACGTTTAGATTCAAATTCGCTCCGATTTGCAGTTTCGACATTACAGAGTAATAAGTGAACAGAAATTTCAATTGCCCCTTGAAATAACGGTCATTAAAATAATTTCATGAGAACTAAAACGCCGAAGAACATTCAAGCAAAAAACACATGCGGATGATAAAAAAGGTATCATCTCACTGCTAGGTGGATTATGCACGTTTTTTTAGTTGAAAAAAGAAGCCTTTGGGCTTAACTCAATCTTGGCAAAGTTTCAGAGTGGAAAGATTAATACTTTCGCAGCAGTGAATTTTTCAATAACGACCCCCACGCGCGAAGTGTACCGCAGCGCAACTCACTCGAATACGGGCTTAACTTGTCGACACATGTCGCGCCACTGATCGAATCCTAAGATTGACAGTTAATTGTTAGCAACGTTATAGTTAAGATTGCGGTGTGAAGATTTACGTACCTTCTATAAGTAAACCCGTAAAATAGGAACCTTTAATTCAACACGCGAAAGACAATGGATATGGAATGTTGTCGTAAAACTATTT
Source organism: Malaya genurostris (assembly GCF_030247185.1). Lineage (NCBI taxonomy): Eukaryota > Metazoa > Arthropoda > Insecta > Diptera > Culicidae > Malaya > Malaya genurostris. The sequence goes on from NC_080572.1 coordinate 292,734,918, forward strand.
ACTGTACCGGAAAACTGCTTTTGTAACAGAAAATATTTAGTTTTGTTCATTTTGTGTAGCGCAATCTAATACAAATGCATTAAAGCAGTGTTGCTAACTTTTTTATTAGGGAATCAAATTCTACATTCATAAAAGGTAAGAAATTTTCCATCAAACGTTGGTTAAAAATTGATCAAAACTGATATGTCATCCAAAAAGTCGGGCTTAACAGTCGTTTGAGAATAAATTATTGTTAAACAAGATTTTATGAAATTATTGTTAAACAAGATTTTATGAATTTTTTTTACCCAATAAAATGTACGTAATACGCAAATTACCAACCCAAGTTAACTTGGTTTACTCTTGATCCTTAAGACTCATGTTAGCAAAAATCAACAACATTCGTTGCGTCGGGTTTCTTCTTCCCTTCTTAATTTTTAGCAAGCAAATGATGTTTTGTGTGCACCGTGTAAGCAGAAAGCGAGTTAAATTGGGGCAAATGATTTACGTGATGCTGCTCTGAGTAATAGAACGTGTCGGGAGTGGTTACAACGTTTTAAAAATGGTGATTTCGATGCGAAGACAAACATCGTGGTGGAAGAGGAAAAACCTTCAAAGATGAATAACAATTTACTACGAGCTCTTAAAACCGGGTGAAACCATCACAGGAGATCGCTACCGAACGCAACTGATGCGCCTAAGTCGCGCGCTAAAAGAAAAGTGGCCACAGTATCAAGAGCGACATGACAAAGTCATCCTCCAACACGACAATGCTCGGCCTCACGTCGCAAAAGTGGTCAAAAGTACCTGGAAACGCTGAAATGGGAAGTCTTGCCCCACCCGCCATATTCCCCAGATGTCGCCCCTTCTGACTTCCACCTATTCCGCTCGATGGCAGAGTTATGCGGTTTTTTTTATACGAAGTTTCAGAGTTATGCGGTTTTTTATGAGAATTTTCAAAGTTATGCGGTTTTTTTATGCGTTTTTTATGAGGTACGTAAACTCGCATAAAAATGACTTCAGTCAATGACCATTATTTGCCTTCCGGTTATCTTACCGAATTGAAACCAAAATTTTATGCAAAAGATGCAACTAAATACAAGAGAATGATAATTTTTATTGTTTTGCCAAAAAACTAGAGTATTCGTAAGACAGCGCATACGATGAACACATTAAGATATTTTGTTACGAAAGTAGAGAATCTCGTGGGAAAAAAATGATTATTGCGATTCCGAGAACAAAAAGTAAAAACTAATTCTTTTATCAAACGTTTGACGTCTTTATATTAAAAATCATGAATTCATATTCATATCATATTTTACAGAAAAACAATTTCCCCTGAAATAATAATTAAAGTCAAACAATTTTACACGATGCACACAAAATATCATTTGCTTGCAAAAATCAAAATATTCAAGAAGGGAAGAAGAAACTTGTTGCAACGAATGTTTTTGATTTTTGAATTCGTTTTTACACCACGATTTTAACTGTAATGCTGCTAACAGTAAACTTTCAAAGTTGGAATTCGATCAGTGGCGCGACATGTGTCGACAAGTTAAGCCCGTATTCGAGTGAGTTGTGCTGCGGTACGCTCTGCGTGTGCGGGTCGTTATTGAAAAATTCACTGCTCCGAAAGTATTCATCTTTCCACTCTAAAGCTTTGCCAGGATTGAGTTCAGCCCCTAAGGCTTCTTTTTTTTTTAACTAAAAAAGAAGAAAAAATATTAGCCCAAGTTTGAAATTTTTGTAGTTGTTCATTAATTTTTATCTTTTTTCATGAAACTAACTTTAAAGGTTGTTTTATGGAATCGCTTATTTGAAAGCTAAGGAAAAGACGCAAACTTCATGCCTTGGACTAATTTTTGTAACTTTATTAGATTTTACAGTATTAGGCTGTTGAAAACTCTTTGGCTCTTTTTTGAAAACGCGTATTGAAATAAAAAAAATACGTGTCGAATATTTTCCAGTACTTTAACGAAAAAAAATAGTTAGATGAAAAAAAAACTTGAGTGGCTGATTTTGCGTGGAATGCCCCATATATTTAAAGAGAAGAGCTCTCGTTGAAGTTTGTCAGTGCGAGGGAAGATATTGTGCTTGCTCTTCGTCACACAGAGGAAATGGACATCTCTGTTACTAAATACCCAAGTAGCAATTAAAACTTGTTAAAATTGGCATGTTTCACATTTGCTACAGAACGGTTATTCATGTTAGATATGTTTGACAAATGATTTTACATGTTTTTGTAACAAATGTAAACATCGTTCATATTACTGCTTGTGAAACCACATCGACTTATTTTACTGATTCTACAATAAGTTCATTTGAGTAGTTTCATTTTTGGTTTCTATTTAACAAATATTACTTCTATGAAACATATCAAACAATTATTATTATTATTATTCGTTTATTTAGAGCCTCGGCTTTAACCGTTTGGTCATTCGCCGAGGTGAATATCAAACAAGAAACTTGTTGCACATCATAAAAGCAAACTGCGCTTTTCCAATCACACAATCGTTGCGAGAAGGGGCAGTTTGAAAGTGTTTGCTCCGTTTTGCATCGTCTCACATTCTGGAAATTGAAGGTTTTAAGGCTCGTCACTCTAATTTCAGAATAGGAAATTGAATCTGGATTGTGGGACAATATGTTAAAAGAAATTTAAATATCGATCTCTTTCACCTAACACATAGAACTTCTTGCTTTAATCCTCCATATTCTCATCCTAAATTTACTTAAATTGCAAACTATAATCTATTTATTTTGCAGTTTTGAAGCTGGACTCGTTCAATTCGAAGGTATTGAAGGCACACCTAGAAGTAGATATATAAAGAATCATCAGTAAGATGTTTTATTTTTCATCTGCGGGCCCCTCCCGACATGAAATCCTGGATACGGGCCTGTAGGCGAAGAGTGTAAAAATGACGATGCAAAATACGTGAAAAAAATCGTTTAGACTGACACAATGTATTGGTTTTGTTAGCTGATGGGCATACAAATTTACGCAGCTTTTCTAATAGCATCAATTTCTCCAATTAGCAAGAATGAGATAGGAATCATAATGCGTCTGGAAGGATTGGATTAATCACTTACCAAATTTACCTCCGGTAAACGTATTTGATTGGAAAAAAAACCCAATTCATTAAGCTAAAAACTTTAAATCTGCTGTCAAGTTCCTATTAACTGCCCATAAATAACCACAATTTCCGTTCGGTCGGTGGGCCCGCTACGGTTTTACGCTGCAAAGTGGTTTTCCGAAATCGAAAGCACAGCCCACGATCCTGCGTGCGATCGGGCGGAATAACCTCAAATGTAACGGAAATCAATAATCACCCTCACGGACCGACCGGTCCGAAAGCAGACCATAGCGGACATTAGGTTTTCAATGAGAACTTGTTCGGGTGGCAGAAGGAAAAAAAATAATAAACACCAACCCCGTCGAATCACACGCACAACCACCACCAGTTAGACCCTGCAGCATCGGCATCGGAGTGGAGCAAGGAAGGAAAATGAATTAATAAAAATGCAAGCAAAATGGCATCAATTACGCACGGTGCTCGCTGCTGCCTAGGAACTCCGATGTTGATGCCGATCTCGACGAAGAACCAACGTGTAGTCAACGCCGATCGGTTCCAAAAACAGCCTGATCAACTCAACGACGACGGCTATTCGTGGGGGAACGCACGCCGTAATCGATGTCAAGGTACACAACACTACTTTTCAAAATGAAGCAGAAAAAAAGATCACAGCTAAAGGCACCTCGATTCCGCCAACTTTGCCCTCAGAGGCGACACTTCTGCGTGCTGCACTATTACCGGGGCGATATGCGAGAGATCACCGGAGTTCATTCCGTCGCCGTGCACCCGGACAGGCCTCCTTTTCAGTCGATGCAGGACTGTTTGCTGCTCGTTGCGATGCTGATAATTGAGGTGAAAAAAATAAAACACTAAAAATATGCGTGCAACTCTATCTAGCTAGCTATCTATCCGCACTCGGTTGCAGTTGCTTCTCAGTCTGCTGAGCCCCGCGGTGCGGGCCAATGAATGATCGTTTTTTATTTACTCGCTCGCGTTGAAACCCCCCCCCCCCCCCCCCCCCCCCCCACTCTTCCGTGCTTCCTCTCATTGCTCCTCCGGCTCTGCGTGTTCCTATCTGGGGTTGGGTGATCTTTTGCTTGCACTGCTCGCGGAATCTTGGACGCAGGATCGGATGTTGTGAGTGCACGCAAGAAGTGGTCCCAGGTAATTGTGTGCATTCTACTGGTTTGAGATTTTGATCTAGAAAAAGAGGGCCGCCTTTTGCTGGTCAGTTTGCTACCAAGCCAGTGCCAGGGTGCTTGAATTACAAACCACATGCGAATGAACATTACAAATAAAACATTCGTATAAATTAAACTCTATAAACCGTAAAAAACTAATGGTTTCGAAGTTCACAATCGAACAATCGAAATATTCCGAATAATCTAAAACTAATTCATTTCAGCTGGCTTCTAATTTTGGTATATCAAAGCTCGAAAGAATAACGCATTGTGTAAAATATGATTGCTCTAGTCTACTTACGATTTTCTAACCTCTGCACTTGCTACGATCAGAAAGCTCTTAAAAGTGCATGATCTCTCAAATTAATTGCGCTATACACAAACAATAAAAAGAAAGTTTGAAAACTATGAAAATCTTTAAACAAGGTTATTACATAAAAACTGTAAACGTAGTAAAAATTTAATTGGATTAAATTGGTTCAGAATTGAAACTAATAACTAATTTTCAATCCAAAAATTAGGCTCGAAAGCTCTGAAAATTAGAACATTCTCGAGTCTTAGTATTTCTAGAGGTTTTCAGCACCTCAAGTAAAATTGTTTTTATTTGCTTCGATTTTGACGAAATCTCTAAGTTATTAATTTTTTTTCTTGTATGAATGTTCAAAGTTGTTCGATTATTAAAAACCTGTTTTAATCCACCTAGTTGTGTGAAGATGACTTTCTCATATCAATTATTCTATCATATTTAATACTGCGGTTTTCTTCGAAAGAATTTTCATCGATTCTTGAAGGAATAACTGGAATCGCTTTGTTTGGCCGTCTTCTAATAATGACAACGGAAATTGGAGCAGTTTTGATGTCGATTTCGAATTTA